>NW_006711235.1:606444-608675 GCF_000271645.1 Tremella mesenterica DSM 1558 | reverse complement strand
CTACGGTTTGACGGACGATTATATGTTCCGAATATCGAAGAGATGCGAGTGAAGATTTTGAAATCTAGACATGACTCGGTATTGGCCGGTCATCCTGGAGTTACGAAGACGTTAGAATTAGTGCTTAGAGATTACATTTGGAATGGAGTTAGGAAGGATGTTGAAGACTACGTTGGAGGTTGTGTGGTTTGTCAGAGAGCTAAAACAAACAGACAGAAACCTCAAGGAACGCTGAAGACACTGGAAGTAGCGGAGAAGCCCTGGTCTAGTATTTCGATGGACTTCGTTGAAGAACTTCCTGAGTCAGATGGTTTCAACTCGATTTTGGTTATAGTTGACCGGTTGACGAAGTGGGCGATGTTCCTACCAACGACGACGAATCTCACAGCTGGGGGGTTAGCTGATTTGGTAATTGAACATGTGGTGGCTCAGCATGGACTACCAGAAGGGATAGTTTCGGATAGAGGAGCGAAGTTTACATCGAAGTTCTGGAAAGATCTCACTGCTAGTCTTGGTATAAGACTAAATCTCTCCACTGCGTATCATCCACAGACTGATGGCCAGACTGAACGAACAAATCAAGCTTTGGAAATGTATCTACGAGTATTCGCCTCTTACCAGCAGGATGATTGGGCGAAGTTATTGCCAAAGGCTAGCTTTGCGTATAATAACACGATTCACTCGGCTATTGGGATGAGCCCGTTCTTCGCGAACTTCGGGTACCACCCACGATGGACAGACGAGATTAAGGAATCTGAAGTAGAAGTTCCTGTTGCTCGAGCAGTTGTTACTGACCTACAGGAGATACACAAGCGATGTGTTGAAGGCATTAAACTAGCCAATCAGAGATACTCCGAAGCGTATGACCGAAAGCGCTCAGCAACACCGCTTTTTGAAATTGGAAGCAAAGTAATGTTATCTCTTGAGAATATTAGAACTAAGAGACCCAGTAAGAAGTTGGATGCTAAACAAGCAGGCCCGTACGAAGTTATTGAACGCATTGGGACTCATGCGTGCAGGTTGAAGTTACCAGCCTCAATGGCCAGGCTTCATAATGTGTTTCATGTGTCGTTGTTAAGGAAGTTCCAACCAACGAACTTCGTGGGGCAGGAGGCAGAACTTCCTGATCCAGTCGAAGTTGATGACTCAGGAGAGTTGTGGGAAGTCAAGAATGTTCTAGATTCTAGGATAAATAGGAGATCTGGAAAGGTTGAGTACTTAGTAGAGTGGTTGGGATTTGAGGGAACTGATGATGCTGTCTCTTGGGAACCGAAGGAAAATGTTGATGGTGCAGATGAAATTCTCACAGAGTTCCACGAACGATATTCTGAGAAACCGAAGGAAAATTTAGTTCGTCGAGCTCGTGCCCGACGAACTTAGGGACTGTGCAAGACTGATACATGGGACAAGAAGTTTTACAATCGCTAAGTTTTATTTCTCTCTTCATCTACAAGAATGTCAATATCGTCTATCACCATTCTCCCTTTTCCTTTCTCACGACTCCATCTTCTACTATCATCCCACCATGAGTGGGCTCCCTCAGTATCAGTAAGCTCTTCACGGGCTACCACTAACAACGGATCGTTTCTTATCACGTTTCTCATCCGCCAGTTAGCATCCCAGAACGTCTCACTAGCCGCACGAACCTCGTCCCTCAGTCCTTGAGTGCTGGGCCCAGCAACCGCGACACCAGTCAGATCACGCTCCTTTCGCCCGATGGTATCATTGATCTCTCCCCAGAACTTATGGCCGAAGATAGCGTGGCGACCAGTACGAAGGAGATGTTCGTTCCATTCGAGCAGCAAACTATGAGTAGCAGATCCAATATGAGAACTTTTCTTTGATAAGTTCCGGGTTAAAAGACGAATTTGATTAAGGAAACGACGAATGATGACCCCTTGTACGTCCATCATGTCTGCTGCACGAAGAGCTACCATGGTCATAGCTGCTAACCGTTTCTCCGTCTTCAAATTGTCCAGGGTGAGAACCTCGACTAGCTTCTTGAGGTCCGCGATAATTTCCTCCTGGGTAGGAGGAGGGGCCGACGACGAAGAGGACGAAGACGACGAAGATGGCGCGGGTGACGGACGAGGAGGGGAGGGAGGAGCAGGAACAACGAAAGCCCCAGGAACGATCGGCGACGGGAGCGAAGTCGACGACGGGAGGAGCACGAGGAGGACGAGGACCACGAGGAGGGGGGGAAAGGAGACAGCTCCCACAGGGGGAGCACC
>NW_006711235.1:579998-606344 GCF_000271645.1 Tremella mesenterica DSM 1558 | reverse complement strand
ATGCTGCTTCGCATTAACAAACCGAAGGAGGAAGAGGAGGAGGAAGACCGGGAAGTTCGTCCGATGACGAAGGAGATTCGGTCGCGAACACCGAACGACGAGCAGCGGGGGGCGACGAGCGAGCGACGGGCGAAGAGCGAGAAGTTGTCGAGACTTTCCTCTGTTTAGCAGGGGAAGGGGGGAGGAAGGAACAGACACCTGATGTACACGATGCACATCGTGTACCGCGGTTGGTCCCACAAGGACGAACACAGGGGAAGTCGGGGTGACGAGATTGCTCGTCACTGGAAGTTAGGATCTGTTACGTTCTGGGAAGTTTGATTCACTCACCGGCAGCGATCACATTCTTCGCCCTTGGGAGCAAGCTCCCACCTTCCAGGTTGGGCCGCGAGGAGGGCCAAGAGACTCGCCGAAGTTCTTACCGTTCCCGGACGAGGAACAGGCGAGGAAGAGGGGGCTTCAACCCGTACCCGTTTGCGAGCGGGGGTGGGCGAGGACAAAGCGGACGAAGAGGAAGAGGACACCGATATTGGTGAAGAAGTTCGTCGATGTCTCTTCTTAGGAGACCGAAGGATGGAAGATTTTCTTCTTAAACTCGCCTCTTTCGAGGGAGCTTTTCTCTTGGCCGGAGTCGAGGATGGACCGGCGACGGGAGCGGGAGGCGCGGAAGACGAGGAAGACGCCGACAGAGAAGGGAGAGCGGCCGACAAGGAAGAGAGGCGAAGGCCAGCCGAGCTGGCAAGGCGGCGGACGAAGGACGAAGGAGGAGCAGGAGGGGGAGACTGGACCCGGGACACTAACATCAGCCATGACACGAAACTTCTCCACGAAATTCTTAGGCAATTAGAACTTACTGCTTCGAGTCCTTCGGGCAACGTTCGAAGGAGGAGATTTGACGAGTTTTCGAGGGGTAGACGGGGCCATGGTGGGTATGAAGAGATGAATTTAGTGAGAGAGTTGGTTGAGATGTAAGAAGAGAGTTAGAATTGAAGAAGTTAGGGGGGGAAGTTCGTCGACTTACAAAGTATAAGGGGAAATTCGTTGCTGTTGACAACAGATAAGGGCGTTCCCGTCGTCAACGTTGTGTTTCATGGAGTCCAGGATACCACGAAGATCCCTGGATACGAGAGAAAGTTTTTAGGCTAAGGGGTTTCCTACTTGCACTCATGGATACTGCACTCACGAACAGATTATTGCTTCCCATTCCCCATACATAAAATTCCTCTATCATTGTCATATCTTCTTGTCACATACGAATTTCCCCCACGATTTTCCAATGTCTAGGAGGCAAGTTACGAAGTTCGGTAGATGGCGATCTTGTTGTGAGGAAGGCGGCGTAGCCAAAGGAGGTTTCAGATTTTCCTGGAATTTCATTACGGGAATTACATTGTCAGGAAGTTGGTTTGAGGAGAAGGGTGAGAACCGAACTTCATGCTGAGTTGTTTTGTTCTTTTCGGCGTTGATGTTCGCTCACGAGGACGTTCGCGCTCAAGGAGGGGGCGACTGTCACGCGGCGCCGCGTGACATTATCCTTTCCCATCAAACGAAGTTCCTTTGGACATCAGTTCGCCATCAACGACCCAGTTCGCATGAACTTCACCACCCACGAGGGTATTAGGAGGCTAACTTCGTCGAGGACGAAGTTAGTCATGTAGGAACTTAGGGGGATACGAAGTTAGGAAGATACGAAGTTAGGGAGATACGAAGTTAGGAGGATACGAAGTTAGGAAGGCACGAACTTCGTCGGGGACGAAGTTCGTGAGGTACGAAGCTCGGGACGTCGGGTTGAACGAAGTTCTGCGTTGACGAAGTTAGGGAAGGACGAAGTACTTAAGGGCCGAAGTTCCCAGAGATCTTTGACGATCTCTGGTTGTTGTCTTAGTGATAGAAGTTAGTAAAGTACGAAGTTATTACACCCAGAAGTTATTGTCACCTATTTCATATCTCGAACAACGAAGTTGGTAAAGGTCGAAGCCCACGAAGTTATTGGCCGTCGGTCGTAGGAAGTTAACGAAGAAGCAACCCTGTGACAGATCTCACCAGGAAGGATGTACCGTTTGTTTGGGGAGTAGAGCAGGAAAGAGCTTTTAAGGAATTAAAGGAGAGGATGTGTAGGGCCCCAGTATTGGCTCATTTTGACCCTTCGTTGAAGACACTACTACAAACAGATGCGTTGTTCTTCGGCTGGGGTTTCATAATTTCGCAGGTGAACGAGTTGGGGCAAGAACATCCGGTGGCTATCGAGTCCGGAGCGTTCCAGGCGGCGCAGTTGAACTACACGGTAGGCGAAAAGGAGTTACTAGCTATCGTTGAGGCTTTCAGAAGAAGGAGACACTTACTGCTACAGGTAGAGACTACAGTTCTCACAGATCATTTGAATTTGACGTATTGGATGGAACCTAAACAACTTAGCCCTAGACAGGGTAGGTGGGTCGAAGAGCTCTCTAACTTCAGGTTCAAAATGGTGTATCGACCAGGAAAACAAGCCACACTGCCGGACGGATTATCGAGAAGAGCGGACTACCACTCGGGAAAAGGGAGTACCATGGTGCAAGAGAGCAATCTCATGGAAGGTTTGCCGAAGTTCGACGAACTTGACGACACTAGCTCTGGGTTACAACACCTACTTCGAGCTTTACAGGGTACAAAGGAAGTACGAGAAAACGACCTCATTGATCCTATGGATTTGATAGTTGGGATACAAGAAGACGAAGAGGTGGAGGAGGTTAGAGAAGAATTATTGGGGGTAACTGTCACAATCGTCGTTTCTTCTCCTCTTCTGACCGACGGTCGACAAACCTCGGCTAACTATGTCGTAGTGTGGCGTCGATGTCTCACTAGGACAGGGTACTCGTAGGGGAACTACGGCTAACTATGCCGTAGTAATAGGTCGAGTGGTAAGTGATAAGGTGATCGTCGAGTAACTGCGGCTAACCTCGCCGTAGTACGTCGAACTGCTCGGTGGTAGCTCTCCTTAACTCGGTGGTTGTAGCTACTGAATATATCGCTCGCTACTGACAACAATCAAGGATCGCTGAAGAAGTTCAGCGACCTGTAACCTATCTATACTACTCCTCACTTCTCCTAGAATGTCCCTCAACTCCTGCACTGCCTCACGCTCAGTCCTCTTCGTTCAACCTCGCCGTACCTCGTCATATCCCCGAGATCCTACTCTACTCACTTCGACTAACTTCGCCTAACTTCCCCTGCTCTGCTACCCCTCGGTTCCCTTCCCCTAACTTCGCCGTAGTTCTCCGCTAGGCGGGGTTGTCGTGACAAATAATACCCTCTTGGTTCTCGTAACTTCACCGTAGTCCGTCTCAGTGGTTCGAGTGGAGGTTGGTGATGATGAAAGGAAGGTCGGTGATGAGGAAAGGAGGGTCGGTGATGGCGGTTGTCAGGGATGTTACGACGTAGTTCGTGACAGTCGCCCCCTCCTTAGGCGCGAACGTCCTCGTGAGCTTTGTATGCATGTATTGAAGAAAAAGACACTCAGCAGGTTGTAGGAAACACAATTGGTCATATATCAGTTGTTGGTAGATGATACCATGGTTCGTTGTGAATCAGACAGTTAACTTCGTCGAAGTTCACCGTGGTTGTTTGTTGTTACCCTGTGGTAATTACGTTGTAAGTGAGACAGAGGATTTGGGGTACAACAAACCTCGTCGAAGTTCGTCAGCGTATCCCTAACTTATATGAATGTGAGACACGTAGCGTGGGAATTTTGATCGTCGCCATGGTGTTTGTTGTTGCTGAGACACCTTGTTATGCGAAGTTACCAGCGCCCTGACGACGAGTAGTCGTGTCAGTTATACTAAATACCCAGTACTTCGGCCCACTTCTTCTTCTTCCCCAGTAATAATCCTAAATCGTACTATCATCGTATATCGATTCTCCACCCTTACCTTAACAAACATCTCAATTTGACATATTTTAACAATATGAGCACTCGCCAACAACTCGACGCCTACCAGGCCTTTATGGATCGTTTCGCCGCTACCCGTTAGTTCATTTGTGCTGCTCATAAGCTAGCGTATTGCTGATCAATTCAGTCTCTCAGCAGAGGGATACCCCCCGTCAAGTGTCGTCCATGGGTTTTGGGGCCCTGGCAATTACCGACGGTTCGCCCTCTGTCGCCGCTCCTGTCACTGGAGCTCCTGCCGCGGTTCCCTCTGTCCCTGTGTCCCCCGCTACTGCGCCGACCCCTCTCTCTTCTGGCCAGCAGGAGGTCAGACCTGCTCCTGTTGGCCTTTCGCAACCTTCGGGTCAGTCCGCCACTGTGGTGGAAATTGATGATGACGACGAGGAGATGGACGTCGTCAGTAGTGACGAAGAGACGGGTGATGTTGTTGGTGATGAGAGAACGGGTGGTGCAGGTGGTGATGATGAAGAAATGGGTGATGTAGATGAAGAAACGTATGATGTTGATCTTGGTGACGAAGAATTGTTTGAGGATAGGGATGGCTGGTTGTCCGAGTTAAACGCATTAAGTCGTACGTTCCCCATTGCATAACCTGTCCGTGAGTGCTAACATGTACAGCTGTTCGTGAAGTCGATGGGTCCCCCGAAGTTCGCGTGAGGGTATTGAGTTCCAATGGGAAGAAGCGCTTAGCCTACATGGCTAAGCTGGACGAGGTCAAGGTCGAGAAACGTCGTCGGTTGTCCTCCGCCCAGGGCGATGTTCGCCCTTCGTCAGCAAAACGGACCGAGGTTACTCGTAGTCGGTCTCCGTCTGTCCTGGGAGAAAAGTCTCCCTCCCCTACCAAGGAGCCAGGGAGTGCTCGTAAGGCGTCGTTGCGGGAACAAGATAGGCTATGGAAGCTGTTTGTCGACGAAAGGGAGCGTTGGGAGGTTGCCAGTCCGGACGAGTCTTGCGATAGATGTCGGTAGGTCTATTCCCACGAAGGTTTTTACATCTGCTGATCAATAGTTGCGAAATTATCACATACGGGAGAAAGAAATGGCCGTGTCTGCGACCGGTTAAACCTCATAATCGCGGATCCCGTTGTGCTTCCTGTACTTCCGGCCCTTGCTCGTTCTGTCCCCCCAATATCGCTCGGGACATTCCCCCAAGATCTTCTGCTCCCTTCACCCCGTCTGCCGCCGTTCGTCACCGTCTCCCCACGGCCCAGGACAAGGAATTCCCTTCTCCCCCTCCTTCGGCGAACTTCTCCTCTCCCGGCCCGACCTCGCCGTCACCCGCCGTCCGTCGCCCGCCAAACTCTCCCGTGGCCGGACCGTCTCGTCTCCCTGCTACTCCTTCGGCAGGTTCGTCTCGCCGCGCGCCTCGTCGTGCTCCTTCCGCCTCCCTCCAGCCCTCTACTCCTGTGGCTGGTCCATCTCGTCTCCCGGCTACCCCTTCGGCCGGTCCGTCTCGTCCTACCAGGAGCCGTCCTACTCCTGTCTCAACACAAGAGGACTCCTCTCTTAGTCTTCCTCCTGCTCTCGGTACCCGAAGCCGTCAACCATCTGTCCCTCCTGCGACTGGGCTCTCAACCCCTGCCCCTCCTGCCAACACTTCTTCGTCGAAGGCTCAAAAAGGGAAAGGCAAGAAGAAGAAGGCTGTCCAATTTGAACCTGCCGTGGTAGAAAATGAAGGTACTCAGCTACCAGAGGAAATTCCTATTCCCCTAGACCACCCCTACGTCACCGACGATCCTCGAATCCCAGAGGAGGAGAAACAACTGGCTACCTTCCGTTCTCTCATTATCGGGTTGACCACACAGCTGCACGCCAATCGACGAGACACGGCGAAGCTTCTCGAGTATTGCATGAAACTGGTCTCTGGTATGAACACTCTGTCCCGGACAATGGCAACTCTTGTAAGCTCGTCCGATATAGGCCCATTAGCGCGGACGGAGTTAGCTAGAGTCTCTCGGGAGCTTATTACGGAAATGAGCGACTTCTACCGCAATCTCTTCGACTCTCCTTTCCTCCTGAATCCCATCGAGTATCTCCTTCCCCCCACGCTTGACTGGCTAAGGCCACCCAATCCGGCTCGACTCAGTTCTCAGGATGCTGCCTTCCTCGATATCCTGGCTCTTCCCCCGGACTGTCTTAGAATTCTTCGGCAGTTATGGAAGCTGCCTAGTCTGAATATCGCTCGCGACTCTGCTCTCCACGACTCCCACATTCTGGCCTTCAATATGGCATGGAGAGAGACTCGGGCCCTTCGACGGGTAGTACCACCAAAGGATACCGAGAATAGTTCTGGAGGTGGTCCTCCACCGGGGAACGGGGAACAGGGAGGAAGTTCGCAGCAGTGAGTTGTACTTAGCTAATGTTGTACCCGTTGTATGGATTACTTCCTCGCCCGTGATCTCACCACTCGTCCTTTCTTCGGTTTACCAGGGTGAAGTTCGTGGAACTTCGCCAATATGTCATCAGCTCCGTCCACATTCTCTACTGGTTCCCATGATACTGAATCATCAGAGCCCTCGTAGCCTAACCATTCCACTAGATACTCTAGCTTCCCTGACCTCTTGTTTACTCTTGAATCCACAATATCCTTTACTTCCCATGATTCTCCTACGTTATCCACCTCTACCGGGCCAGGTGGTTCAGCTTGCTGACCAGGAAATACTGGAGGGTGATATGGACGGAGCAAGGAGACATGGAATACATCATGGATACCTGCCATCGTTCCTGGTAATTCCAATTTACAAGCATGAGACCCCACCTGCCGTACTACCTTGTACGGTCCACTTTGCTTAACGTCTAACTTCTTCATAGGCCTTTTAGTCTTAATGTTCTCTAATGACAGCATCACTAGGTCACCTTCCACGAAGTTCGGCGTAGTCCGGTGCTTCCTATTATACCCTTCGGCGTACTTCTCATTAGCCTTCTCAATTCCTTCGATACACTCTTTATGTATTTCGGTAAGATCCTTCACTACCACTGTAGCAGCGGGTACCTCAACTTCGCTAGCCTTTATCTCTTCAGCCCAACGAGGGTGATATCCATAGTTCGCATAGAATGGGGTTTTGTTTATCGCAGAGTGCTGGGTGTTGTTGTAAGCAAAGCTAGCTCGAGCGAGTAGCTTCGACCAGTCGTTCTTGTTACGGGGTAACAACGAATCGAGAGGACTCTATCGAGTTCGACGGATTAGGACAGAGGAAAGCGGGAGTTGGAGGCAGTGCTGCAGTAGGTAGGGACGGGTTTTCCCTTTTCGAGATTTCCCCACTGGGTTTGCTCAAAAGCGGTTTTTCACCTGTCCGAGTATGTACATAGACGCTTGCAGTAGGAACTGAGAGGAGGACACGGATACCTGTAGACAGTATATAGTACAATCAGCAAAGTACCAACTTTGCTGATTCTTCAATATCATTCTTTGGCTACATCGATTGCAGAGGAGACACGATCCATTAGCACCAGAGCCCCTAGATTTCCACGAGACCTCCATCGAGTTCGACCCAACCTGCGACCTAGTCGTCGTGTTTCCAGTACCGTTACAGTTCTGCTGATAGGAGGTGAAGATTCGAAGATACAGTTCCAAAGACTGGTTGGTTCGTTCGGTCTGTCCGTCAGTCTGTGGATGATATGCAGTAGAGAGATGTAGTCTTATTCCGAGACTATCGGTCAAATTCTTCCAGAACTTGGAGGTAAACTTCAATCCCCTGTCCGATACTATATTCTCTGGCAACCCATGCTGGGCCACCACATAGTCCAATATCAACTCTGATAGGCCGGCTGCGGTTAACTTCGTCGTAGTCGGGATAAAAATGGCCCATTTGGTCAACCGATCCACCACTACCAGGATGGAATTATATCCATGGGAATTTGGCAGCTCCTCGATATAAAATCCATCGAGATGCTAGACCAAGGTTTCGTAGCTACCTCCAGTGGTTTAAGCTCTCCATGGGGTTTCTGCCTGTTAGTCTTTGCTCTCTGACATACCGCGCATCCAGCGATGTAGTCCTCAACATCCTTCCTTACTCCAATCCAGACATAGTCCCTTAGAACTAGCTCAAGGGTCTTCGCTGAACCTGGGTGACCAGCTAAGGCCGAGTCATGTCGCATTTTCATGATCTTCAGTCGAGCATCGGCGTAGTTCGGCACATAAATGTGATCGTCGAATGTGAGGAAACCTCTTGAGTTCCACCCCCCACGAAGGATTAGAGGAGACCGCGAACTACGGCGTAGTTCGGTGATTGATCCTGGTTCCTGCACGTTATCGTTACACGTAGGATGAGAACACTCAGCGCAAACGACTCCTAATAATTCTTCTCTGACCCCTTCTATGTCTTCGTCCTCCTGAACTCCAAGTACTAGATCCGTAGGGTCCACAAGATCATTTTCCTTTACCTCCCTTGTCCCTTGCAATGCCCGAAGGAGGTGACGCAACTCCGATGTGGTGGCGTCAACTTCGTCGAACTTCGGCAGACCTTGGATAAGGTTGCTCTCTTGTACCATGGTACTTCCTTTCCCGGAATGATAGTCCGCCCGTCTAGATAATCCATCTGGAAGACTTGCCTGGGTTCCTGGTCGATAAACCATTTTAAACCTGAAGTTAGCTAGCTCCTCTACCCACCTACCTTGCCGAGGACTGAGTTGTTTCGGTTCCATCCAGTAGGTAAGGTTTAGATGGTCGGTAAGTACTGTGGTTTCTACCTGCAATAATAAGTGTCTCCTTCTTCTGAAACCCTCCACTACAGCGAGGAACTCCTTTTCTCCTACCGTATAATTCAGCTGAGCTGTGTTGAAAGCACCAGACTCAATAGCTACCGGGTGTTCTTGACCAGCCGTGTTGATCTGCGAAATTATGAACCCCCAGCCGAAGAACGACGCATCTGTCTGTAATATCGTCTTCAATGTAGGGTCAAAATGGGCTAACACCGGCGCAGTACACATCCTAGCCTTCAACTCTTTGAAGGCTGACTCCTGTTCAACTCCCCATACAAATGGTACCTCCTTCCTTGTCAAGTCATTGATAGGTCTAGCAATCTTCGAGAAGTTGGGGACAAAGCGCCTGTAATAGCTTACAACTCCAATGAATCCCCTTGACTCTCGTAGATTCTTAGGACGTGGGAAGGAAGTGATGGCATCAATGTATTCTGGGTTCACCGATACACCTTTAGAGGATACCACGAAACCCAGAAACACCACCGAATCTCTTTCGAACTCGCACTTACTAGCTTTCACGTACAGGCTCGCCTTCCGCAGTACCTCAAAGACCTTTGCCGTAGTTCCTCGTAATTCCTCCAACGTATTCCCATAAATGAGGATATCGTCAATGTAGACCACGACTCCATTCCCTAGTAGCTCCCTAAACACCTCATTTAGGAAGTGTTGGAAGACCGCGGGGGCGTTTCGCAGCCCATCACGAACAACCAGAGATTCAAACATACCATACTGTGTCCTGAACGCCGTCAGGTGTTCATGTCCCTCTGTCACCCTCAACAATTGGTATGCTCCAATTAGATCTAGTTTGCTGAAATACCTTGCTTTTCCAAGTTCTTCGGTAATTTGACCTATTAGAGGGAGAGGGTAGGCATCTGGTATGGTCGCTTCGTTCAGTTTTCGATAGTCGATGACCATTCGCCATTGTCCTTCGGCTTTCTTCGGTATCATAAACATTGGTGAGCCGTATGGCGAGTTACTTGCCCGAATTCGGCCAGCGGCGATTTCGCGATCTAGTATGTCTCTCAGCGCGCGTCTCTGATCTTCTCCTTGAGCATAGAGGGAGGCGACCTTAAGGTTCGCCCCCTCCTTAAGCTCAAACTTCAAATCGTAGGACCTTGAAGGGGGAAGGGTCTCTCCTCCCTTCTTTGGATTAAAAACGTCAATGTACTGGTGGTATTGTTCAGGAACTACCTGGAACAACTCGTCTTGTTCCTCCGGGCTCAGCTCTTCAAGCTCATCTTCGCCGCGGAGGTCTGTCTCGTCGGTTCGAGTCCTGAGCCCTATGGCTGCCAGGCTCGCAACATTTCTCGTCTGTGGAAGGGGAGAGGATAACTCCTCTCTTTCACTCGGTAAGGGTGGGGGAAAGGATACCGTGCTTTCCTCATTGGCAGGGAAGGATATCATATTCGCTCCCCCATTCAGGATTACTCTCTCTTCTCTCATCCATTCCCACCCTATCACAACATCCGCGTCACAAAGGGCGGTAACATCCAGCTTAATTTGGCGAACTTCGCCTAACTTCTCGACACCCAGACTCACTTCGACAAACTCCGTAATGGGACCAGCCACACTAACCGAGCCATCGAACATATGAACTGGTACACTCACGGGGTATTTCCTCCTCTCCTTCCTAATCTTCCTGACCGCCTTGGGACTTATATATGAACAGGTTGCCCCAGTGTCCCACAGGGCCGTTAGTTCGATTCCTTCGACATACACGTTAGATTTGGGTTGGTTGTTACAAGTGGAAGGGATTAGGGTATGACAGTCGTTTATACATTTCGGAGTGGTGTTTAAGGATTTATATACACATTTACCTGGTCTCATCAGCTCTTTCCTTTTACTGGGGGTAGGGACAGTGGCCGAGAGAATATGAGTGCGGACCCGCCGAGTCTCGCCTATCGCGACGGGTCCCCATCTTTTTCCTCCTCGTCCATCCCCCGCTCTCCAACACATGCTTCTTCCCCTCCAACTGCATTGATCTTCTTCCTGTCCCCAAGAGGGACGGCGTTTCCTCCCGTGCTAAATCTCCCTTCTCCTCCAGCATTTTGTCCAAAAGATCTCAAGGGGATGATCCCGGCTTTTACCTTCGCCGCTATTACAGGACAATCCCGGTTGTAATGCCCTCTCTCTCCACACCCAGTACACTTCCCTTCCTCCCGACGCTTTAAAACCTCATCAGCACTGGGTCTCGGCCAACGACGATTTAGTTCGTCTACATCCGTTGGTATTGCCCTTCCCCCGTTCGTGCCCTTCGATTGCGCGCCCTCGAACTTCGGCGTAGATTGCCATTTCTCCTCGCTCCTCCGTTCCCCTCCCCGATTTACTTCCTCTTTCTTCTCCCCCTGGTCCTTTGTTTCCTTCCTCTTCTTCTCATTCTCCTTCTCCACCCTTCGCTGATGCAAGCGATTGTCCATGGGGACCACGAACTCAATCAACTCGCGGACAGTCTTGAAGACCTTTCCGTGCCGAGCGATCTCATCCAGCAAGTGACTTTTCAGTCCATTCTTTGCCCGGTCCACAAGGTTCCCATCATCGCCCCATCCTAACACCGCTACATATCGCTGAAAGGCGGCGAAGTACGCCGAAGCCGACCCATTCTGTCGAAGCTCGTTTATTCCCCTAGCGGCGGTTCCCTCCTCATCAGGGTCTCCGAAGTTGGTCTTGAGATATTGGATGAACTTCTTATAGACTAGAAGGTGTTCGGGGGGGTCGTCTTTAGGCAAATCCGGTTGGACGGCGAGAAGAGGGGTATCGCGTAGGTGGGAGATCATGAAAAAGATTTTTACTCGGTCAGTGGGGAACTTGCGGGCGTTGATTTCGAAGTGAACTTCACATTCTGAGATGAAGGCGGTGAGCTTTGACCTCTCGCCTCTCCAAAGGTCTGGGAGGGGAAGTTTTATCCCTCCTCCTATCTCAGCCACGCCTGGGGTCGCCAAAGCTTGTCTCCCCATGGCGAATCGTACCCCTTCAGAGATCCCTTCAACTATTCCTCCAACCGTCTCCTGTTCCTTCTTCTTCTCCTGTTCCTCCCGACGTCTCCTCTCCGCTATCATGTCCCTGTTCATCTCCATCATCATGTTCATCATCGCCAGCATCATTTTCTGAGTGGTGGCCTCTTCCTCCGCTCTCCCTACTCCTTCGCTCCCCGCCGAACTTAGTCCACCTTCCGTGTTCTTCTCCCTTGGTCGCGGTGTTTGTCCCGACCCTTCTGAACCTGTCCCTACAGTCGGTGGTTCTGATAATCCGGTTGGCAGGGGGGGTGGTTCAAGAGGTAGGGGTGGATAAAAATCATCTCCTTGGGTTGATCCTTCGGGGGTATCAATTGCACCAGGCAATGGCCCCAAGTTTTGTCTTAATTCCTCCAACATCCTCCTCTCCGTCTCTTCTACCGTTTCTCCTGGTCTACTCATACTTCTTGTAACTCTTCTTTCCGGTTGCATACAATCTTGAACTGCTCCGAGGTTTGTACGGGTCGTCGGTAAGAGCGATCCTTGATACTGTCACAATCGTCGTTTCTTCTCCTCTTCTGACCGACGGTCGACAAACCTCGGCTAACTACGTCGTAGTGTGGCGTCGATGTCTCACTAGGACAGGGTACTCGTAGGGGAACTACGGCTAACTATGCCGTAGTAATAGGTCGAGTGGTAAGTGATAAGGTGATCGTCGAGTAACTGCGGCTAACCTCGCCGTAGTACGTCGAACTGCTCGGTGGTAGCTCTCCTTAACTTGGTGGTTGTAGCTACTGAATATATCGCTCGCTACTGACAACAATCAAGGATCGCTGAAGAAGTTCAGCGACCTGTAACCTATCTATACTACTCCTCACTTCTCCTAGAATGTCCCTCAACTCCTGCACTGCCTCACGCTCAGTCCTCTTCGTTCAACCTCGCCGTACCTCGTCATATCCCCGAGATCCTACTCTACTCACTTCGACTAACTTCGCCTAACTTCCCCTGCTCTGCTACCCCTCGGTTCCCTTCCCCTAACTTCGCCGTAGTTCTCCGCTAGGCGGGGTTGTCGTGACAAATAATACCCTCTTGGTTCTCGTAACTTCGCCGTAGTCCGTCTCAGTGGTTCGAGTGGAGGTTGGTGATGATGAAAGGAAGGTCGGTGATGAGGAAAGGAGGGTCGGTGATGGCGGTTGTCAGGGATGTTACGACGTAGTTCGTGACAGTAACCTGTGCTAAGTGCTCTCATCCGACATGTCACGATAATGTGCAGGAACCAGAGTCGGTCACCGAACTACGCCGTAACTCGCGGTCTCCCTTAATACTTCGTGGGGGATGGGATTCAAGGGGGTTCCTTACGTTTGATGGTGTTACTTATGTGCCGAACTACGCCGATGCTCGACTAAAGATCATGAAGATGCGACATGACTCGGTTCTAGCTGGTCACCCAGGCTCAGCGAAGACTCTGGAGCTAGTCCTACGGGACTACGTTTGGGTTGGAGTAAGGAAAGATGTTGAAGATTACATCACTGGATGTGCGGTATGCCAGAGAGCAAAGACTAACAGGCAGAGACCCCATGGAGAGCTTAAACCACTGGAAGTGGCTACGAAGCCATGGTCCAGCATTTTGATGGATTTCATTGAAGAGCTCCTGAATTCCCATGGACACAATTCCATCTTAGTAGTGGTGGACCGGTTGACCAAATGGGCCATCTTTATCCCGACTACGACGAAGTTAACCGCAGCTGGCCTATCCGAGTTGATAATGGACTATGTGGTGGCTCAGCATGGGCTACCAGAGAACATAGTATCTGACAGGGGATCGAAGTTCACCTCGAAATTTTGGAAGAACTTGACCGATAGTCTCGGGATAAGACTACATCTCTCTACTGCATATCATCCACAGACTGATGGACAGACCGAACGAACCAACCAGTCTTTAGAGCTCTATCTTCGAATTTTCACCTCCTATCAACAGAATGACTGGTCGAAGTTACTAGCTCGAGCTAGCTTCGCCTACAATAACACCCACCATTCCGCGATTAATAAGACACCATTTTATGCCAACTATGGATATCATCCTCGATGGGCTGAAGAAATCAAGGCCAGTGAAGTCGAAGTACCCGCTGCTACGGTGGTGGTAAAAGATTTGACCGAGATACATAAGGAGTGTATCGAAGGGATTAAGAAAGCTAATGAGAAGTACGCCGAAGGATACAATAGGAAACACCGCGCTGCGCCGAACTTCGCGGAAGGAGACCTAGTGATGCTGTCGTTAGAGAACATTAAGACGAAGAGACCAATGAAGAAGTTAGATGTTAAGCAGAGTGGGCCGTACAAGGTAGTGCGGCAGGTAGGTTCTCATGCTTGTAAATTGGAATTACCAGGAACGATGGCAGGTATCCATGATGTATTCCATGTCTCCTTGCTCCGTCCTTATCACCCTCCAATATTTCCTGGTCAGCAAGCTGAACCACCTGGCCCAGTAGAGGTAGATAATGTAGGGGAATCGTGGGAGGTAAAAGACATTGTGGACTCTAGAGTAAATAGAGGTCAGGAAAGTTAGAGTACTTGGTGGAGTGGTTAGGTTACGAAGGAACAGACGACTCAGTATCATGGGAACCAGTGGAGAACGTCGATGGAGCTGATGACATATTGGCGAAGTTCCACGAACTTCACCCTACTAAGCCGAAGGAAGGGCGACTGCGAAGGGCTAGGAGGTAGAACGTACTGCATACAACATAGGATTACAGCTACGTACCGCTCACTTGTCCTTACTCTTACCCTTACCTTTTCCTTTTCCTTTCTCCTTCGATCTACTCGGTCCCGCAGGATTGGTGTGGAGGCTACCGATGACCGAAGGTAGATCGAGAGTCTCAGACGGGAACGCAGTAGAGAGAGAAGCATTCCATGCCCGATTCATAGCCCCGAAGAAGTCACCGAAGTCCTGGACATCTCGAGCAGCTTGCATGCTTGGAGTCCTCCACAGAGAACGTATGGTCCGTAGACACTCGAAGGGAAGACTGAGGAGGTCGAGAGCAGTCTGGGCGGAAGCTGGGACACGAGAACTACTACGGCGACCTAACCAGTCAAGGGACGGTGGTGGCTCATACGCCATAGGAGTAACTAGGAAGGGGGTGTCGAACAGTCTTCGGCGAACATCGGCTATCTCAGTAAGGCTTCGGCGAGAGACGTCCGCTAACCTCGTCCTTGCTTCGTCGTCCAGAGCCCCAGTGTTGACTACATCTACTAACGCCGCAGTAAGATTGTTTAAAGCGTTAGCTTGACGAGAAGAGAAGTCAAGCAGGAGAGATGTATCATTTTGGGCGGCCTCGAGCTGAGTAGTGAGACCGAGGACGAGAGAACGATAAGTGGCGAATTCCTTTTTGTCCTCAGGAATACGGACGTCCAGGGAGATACGAGGGTGGACGAGGGACAACCGGGGAGCAGAGGGACCAGCACGCTGAGTATCTTCATCTTCCACATCACCATCATTGAAGGCAACCTCCTTCTCTTTAGATTTCCCTTTTGATTTCTTTAAAGAAGACTTCGGTGTCTTCTGGGAAGCAGAGGGAGGGGTGACGGGAGGGGCCGCCGAAGTGGCCGGAGGAACAGAAGGACGCCGACTTCGGGTGCCGTGAGCCGGAGGAGAAGCTACCACTGGAGAGGACGGACGTGGCGCCGAAGGACGAGAGGCCGAAGGACGGGAGGCCGAAGGACGGGAGGCCGAAGGAGCAGAGGCCGAAGGACGGCGAGAAGACGAAGGAGGAACAGCCGGGAGACGTGATGGGCCGGCCACAGGAGCGAAGGGCGACGGCGACGGAGGCGACGGGCGGAGGTCCGGCGAAGTACGGCGAACCGACCGGAGGGACGAAGGAGGTACCCGCGAACGGGGGACAGACGCTGGAGTCTGAGGAGGGGGGAAAGGCGAAGGGTCGGAGGGACGGGGCGGGATGTCCCGAGCAGAGGAGACGGGACAGAAGGAGCAGGGACCAGATGTGCATGAAGCACAGCGGAGGGCTTTGTTGTGTGGCCGGACTGCCTTGAGGCAGGGCCAGTTTGGACGATTATACGTGATGATCTCACGTCTACTAATTAACAAGTGTCACGAACTACGTCGTGACACCTCGATTATTCCACCAACAATGACCCTCCTTTGACCATCAAAACCCCCATCACGTCTTAACCTCTTTACTCTACACGTAACTCAGGACTTCTGAGACCAAGTACGGCGAAGTTAGACGGAGTTAGGCTAGGTAGGGACAATGGGAGCAGAAGTACGGCGAAGTTAGACGGAGTTAGGCTAGGTAGGGACAATGGGAGCAGAAGTGCGGCGATGTTAGGCGGAGTTAGTCTAAGTAGGGACAATGGGAGCAGAAGTACGGCGAAGTTAGACGGAGTTAGGCTAAGTAGGGACAATGGGAGCAGAAGTGCGGCGATGTTAGGCGGAGTTAGTCGAAGGAGGAAGAGGATGGCCGAGGGCTCGGGGAAGTTGGACGAAGTGCGTTGAAGTACGTCAAAGCGCGAGAGGGTTGGATGAACGTCTAGGAGGAGTAGATAATATTAGCTGAGAAGATCGCTGAAGTTCTTCAGCGATCCTTGATTGTTGTCAGTAGTGAAAGACATAGAGATAGCTATATACAATCGAGATACATCGCCATCAGTAGAATAAAACCTCAGTTAGAGTAACTACGCCGAAGTACGCCGTAGTTACACTCCTTTCGACGTCTGCGCCCTCCTGGTTGGGTGAGACATCGACTCAGAGCGTGAAGTTAGCCGAGGTTCGTCGACCGTCGGTCTATTAAGAAATAGTTGTTCGACGCCCGTGACAGTATCAAGGATCGCTCTTACCGACGACCCGTGCGAACCTCGGAGAAGTACAAAGATAATATGGAACCAGAAAGAAGAATTACACGAGGGATGAGTAGGGATGGAGACAGGATGGAGGAGAACGAGAGGAGAGCATTGGAGGAGCTTAGCAGAGCAATGGGGCAGGACCTTGGAGTGGAGGATAGTGTGGGGGGATCAATTCAAGGAGATGAGTTCGTTCCACCGGTGCCTTCTAACCCTCCTTCTCCTCCGTCTAATGCTCTCCCACCTGCGGGATCCCCACTTGGATCAGACCAAACCCCACGCCCAAGAGAAAACACTGGAAGTACGGCGAACTTGGGAGAAGAAGGAACACAAGGGGTGGTGTTGGCCTTGATGCAGATGGTGGCGAATATGAACAAAGACATGATGGAGGAGAGAAGGCGTAGGGAGGAATGGGAACAGAGAAGAGAAAGGGATACAGTGGGCGGGATTGCAGAAGGGATATCAGAAGGAGTGAGGTACGCCATGGGACGGCAAACTTCGGCGACCCCAAGCGTAGTGGGCGAACAACGGAAGGGGATAAAGCTACCTAACCCAGACCTCTGGAGAGGAGATCGGAACAAGTTAACCGCCTTTCTGTCTGAGTGCGACGTACATTTCGAATTGAACTCTCATCTTTTCCCCGACGACACTAAGAAAGTCTTTTTCATGATCTCTCATCTACGCGAAACACCTCTTCTTGCAGTGCAGCCCGATCTATCCAAAAGACCTCTTCCTGAGTACCTCACGACACACGATCAGTTCGTTAAGTACCTCAAGACTAACTTTGGTGATCCAGACGAAGAAGGAACTGCGGCCCGACAACTTAACGACCTCAAGCAAACCGGGTCTGCTTCGGACTACTTCTCCGCCTTCCAGCGACATGTTGCGATTCTTAAGTGGTCTGATGATGGAAACCTAGTTGACCGAGCCAAGAAAGGACTAAAATCGCACCTTCTAGATGAAATTGCAAGACACGGTAGATCGTTTGGGACTGTGAAAGAGCTATTGGAGTTTGTGATTCCCTTGGACAACCGCCTGTGGAGGAGACAAGTGGAGAAGGAGGCAGAGAGGAAAAGGGAAGGAGGGATAAGGACAACGACAGTGGTGGAAAGTCAGAGGACGGAGAAGAAAGAAGAGAAGAAATGGGAAAAGGGGCAACCTTCGGCGCAGGGTGGTGTCCAGGCGGCTATGATGTCGACGGTGGTAAAGAGTACACCGCCAAACATCGACGAAGTTCGCCGAAGATGGCCTAGGCCGAGCTCCGATCTGAGGGAGACAAGGAGGAAGGAGGGGAAGTGTACCGAGTGTGGTGAAGCAGGACATTGGCTGAAGGAATGCCCTGTAAGGGAGGCTAAGGTTAAGGTTGGACTGTTGCCTCCATGGGGGGGGAAGTTCGGAGAACGTGGTGGAGGATCGGGAGGGAACGCAGTACCTCTCGGACAGAGGAGGAACTTGAATGCGGTTGGAGGAGAAGTAGATTTGGAAGAGGACCAGGGAAAAGAAGAGGACCTGTCGCAGTAGGCGAGGCTCGGCGGGTCCGCCATATTCTCTCGGCCACCATTCCCAAACCCATAAAAGAAACACAGCTGATGGAGCCAGAGGATTGTGAATACAAAAATACACCACTCAGTACCCCTTGTTCATGCAATGTCGATAATCATCTCCTCATCCCTTCCGTTTCCAGAGATCAACCTAAATCGGACATTTTCATTAATGGAATGAAGCTAACTACGCTCTGGGACACCGGGGCTACTTGTTCATATATAAGTCCTAGAGCGGCGACGAAGATAGGCGTAGAAAAGAGGCGATATCAGGTGAGCGTACCCGTTCACATGTTCGACGGCTCGGTGAGTGTCGCTGGACCCATCACCGAGTTTGTCGAAGTCGGATTTAGTTTGACGAAGGACGCCGAAGTGCGATCTGTTTGTTTCGATGTAACAACGCTCTGCGACGCAGATGTTGTGATAGGGTGGGATTGGATGAGGAAGGAAGGGGTTGTCCTTGATGGAAGAGACAACTCGGTGAAATTTCCCATCCCAACCCCACCAAGTGCGGCGAAGTTAGCGGCCATAGGGCTGCCGACTCTGACGGACGCGATAGACCTCCGCGGCGAAGATGAGCTTGAAGAGCTGAGCCCGGAGGAACAAGACGAGTTGTTCCAGGTAGTTCCTGAACAATACCACCAGTACATTGACGTTTTTAATCCGAAGAAGGGAGGAGAGACCCTTCCCCCTTCAAGGTCCTACGATTTGAAGTTTGAGCTTAAGGAGGGGGCGAACCTTAAGGTCGCCTCCCTCTATGCTCAAGGAGAAGATCAGAGACGCGCGCTGAGAGACATACTAGATCGCGAAATCGCCGCTGGCCGAATTCGGGCAAGTAACTCGCCATACGGCTCACCAATGTTTATGATACCGAAGAAAGCCGAAGGACAGTGGCGAATGGTCATCGACTATCGAAAACTGAACGAAGCGACCATACCAGATGCCTACCCTCTCCCTCTAATAGGTCAAATTACCGAAGAACTTGGAAAAGCAAGGTATTTCAGCAAACTAGATCTAATTGGAGCATACCAATTGTTGAGGGTGACAGAGGGACATGAACACCTGACGGCGTTCAGGACACAGTATGGTATGTTTGAATCTCTGGTTGTTCGTGATGGGCTGCGAAACGCCCCCGCGGTCTTCCAACACTTCCTAAATGAGGTGTTTAGAGAGCTACTAGGGAATGGAGTCGTGGTCTACATTGACGATATCCTCATTTATGGGAATACGTTGGAGGAATTACGAGGAACTACGGCGAAGGTCTTTGAGGTACTGCGGAAGGCGAGCCTGTACGTGAAAGCTAGTAAGTGCGA
This sequence comes from Tremella mesenterica DSM 1558, assembly GCF_000271645.1. Lineage (NCBI taxonomy): Eukaryota > Fungi > Basidiomycota > Tremellomycetes > Tremellales > Tremellaceae > Tremella > Tremella mesenterica. The sequence continues at coordinate 587,063 of NW_006711235.1, read as the reverse complement.
GTTCGAAAGAGATTCGGTGGTGTTTCTGGGTTTCGTGGTATCCTCTAAAGGTGTATCGGTGAACCCAGAATACATTGATGCCATCACTTCCTTCCCACGTCCTAAGAATCTACGAGAGTCAAGGGGATTCATTGGAGTTGTAAGCTACTACAGGCGCTTTGTCCCCAACTTCTCGAAGATTGCTAGACCTATCAATGACTTGACAAGGAAGGAGGTACCATTTGTATGGGGAGTCGAACAGGAGTCAGCCTTCAAAGAGTTGAAGGCTAGGATGTGTACTGCGCCGGTGTTAGCCCATTTTGACCCTACATTGAAGACGATATTACAGACAGATGCGTCGTTCTTCGGCTGGGGGTTCATAATTTCGCAGATCAACACGGCTGGTCAAGAACACCCGGTAGCTATTGAGTCTGGTGCTTTCAACACAGCTCAACTGAATTATACGGTAGGAGAAAAGGAGTTCCTCGCTGTAGTGGAGGGTTTCAGAAGAAGGAGACACTTATTATTGCAGGTGGAAACCACAGTACTTACCGACCATCTAAACCTTACCTACTGGATGGAACCGAAACAACTCAGTCCTCGGCAAGGTAGGTGGGTAGAGGAGCTAGCTAACTTCAGGTTTAAAATGGTTTATCGGCCAGGAACCCAGGCAAGTCTTCCAGATGGATTATCTAGACGGGCGGACTATCATTCCGGGAAAGGAAGTACCATGGTACAAGAGAGCAACCTTATCCAAGGTCTGCCGAAGTTCGACGAAGTTGACGCCACCACGTCGGAGTTGCGTCACCTCCTTCGAGCATTGCAAGGGACAAGGGAGGTAAAGGAAAATGATCTTGTGGACCCTATGGATCTAGTACTTGGAGTTCAGGAGGACGAAGACATAGAAGGGGTCAGAGAAGAATTATTAGGAGTCGTTTGCGCTGAGTGTTCTCATCCTACGTGTAACGATAACGTGCAGGAACCAGGATCAATCACCGAACTACGCCGTAGTTCGCGGTCTCCTCTAATCCTTCGTGGGGGGTGGAACTCAAGAGGTTTCCTCACATTCGACGATCGCATTTATGTGCCGAACTACGCCGATGCTCGGCTGAAGATCATGAAGATGCGACATGACTCAGCCTTGGCCGGTCATCCAGGTTCGGCGAAGACCCTTGAACTAGTCCTGAGGGATTATGTCTGGGTTGGAGTAAGGAAGGATGTCGAAGATTATGTTGCTGGATGCGCGGTATGTCAGAGAGCGAAGACTAACAGACAGAAACCTCATGGGGAGCTTAAACCACTGGAGGTAGCTACGAAACCTTGGTCTAGCATCTCGATGGATTTTATCGAGGAGCTGCCAAATTCCCATGGATATAATTCCATCCTGGTAGTGGTGGATCGGTTGACCAAATGGGCCATTTTTATCCCGACTACGACGAAGTTAACCGCAGCCGGCCTATCAGAGTTGATATTGGACTATGTGGTGGCCCAGCATGGGTTGCCAGAGAATATAGTATCGGACAGGGGATCGAAGTTTACCTCCAAGTTCTGGAAGAATTTGACCGATAGTCTCGGAATAAGACTACATCTCTCTACTGCATATCATCCACAGACTGACGGACAGACCGAACGAACCAACCAGTCTTTGGAACTGTATCTTCGAATCTTCACCTCCTATCAGCAGAACGACTGGTCAAAGCTACTCGCTCGAGCTAGCTTTGCTTACAACAACACCCAGCACTCTGCGATAAACAAAACCCCATTCTATGCGAACTATGGATATCACCCTCGTTGGGCTGAAGAGATAAAGGCTAGCGAGGTCGAAGTGCCCGCTGCTACGGTGGTGGTAAAAGATTTGACTGAAATACACAAAGATTGTATCGAAGGAATTGAGAAAGCTAATGAGAAGTACGCCGAAGGATACAATAGGAAACACCGGACTACGCCGAACTTCGCGGAAGGAGACCTAGTGATGCTGTCGTTAGAGAATATTAAGACGAAGAGACCAATGAAGAAGTTAGATGTTAAGCAAAGTGGGCCGTACAAGGTAGTACGGCAGGTAGGTTCTCATGCTTGTAAATTGGAATTACCAGGAACGATGGCAGGTATCCATGATGTATTCCATGTCTCCTTGCTCCGTCCTTATCACCCTCCAATATTTCCTGGTCAGCAAGCTGAGCCACCTGGGCCAGTAGAAGTAGACGATGAGGGAGAGTCTTGGGAGGTAAAGGATATTGTGGACTCTAGAGTAAATAAGAGGTCAGGAAAGTTAGAGTACTTGGTAGAGTGGTTAGGTTACGAAGGAACAGACGATTCAGTATCATGGGAACCAGTGGAGAACGTCGATGGAGCTGATGACATATTGGCGAAGTTCCACGAACTTCACCCTACTAAGCCGAAGGAAGGGCGACTGCGAAGGGCTAGGAGATAGAACGTACTGCATACAACATAGGATTACAGCTACGTACCGCTCACTTGTCCTTACTCTTACCCTTACCTTTTCCTTTTCCTTTCTCCTTCGATCTACTCGGTCCCGCGGGATTGGTGTGGAGGCTACCGATGACCGAAGGTAGATCGAGAGTCTCAGACGGGAACGCAGTAGAGAGAGAAGCATTCCATGCCCGATTCATAGCCCCAAAGAAGTCACCGAAGTCCTGGACATCTCGAGCAGCTTGCATGCTCGGGGTCCTCCACAGAGAACGTATGGTCCGTAGACACTCGAAGGGAAGACTGAGGAGGTCGAGAGCAGTCTGGGCGGAAGCTGGGACACGAGAATTACTACGGCGACCTAACCAGTCAAGGGACGGTGGTGGCTCATACGCCATAGGAGTGACTAGGAAGGGGGTGTCGAACAGTCTTCGGCGAACATCGGCTATCTCAGTAAGGCTTCGGCGAGAGACGCCCGCTAACCTTGTCCTTGCTTCGTCGTCCAGAGCCCCAGTGTTGACTACATCTACTAACGCCGCAGTAAGATTGTTTAAAGCGTTAGCTTGACGAGAAGAGAAGTCAAGCAGGAGAGATGTATCATTTCGGGCGGCCTCAAGCTGAGTAGTGAGACCGAGGACGAGAGAACGATAAGTGGCGAATTCCTTTTCGTCCTCAGGAATACGGACGTCCAGGGAGATACGAGGGTGGACGAGGGACAACCGGGGAGCAGAGGGACCAGCACGCTGAGTATCTTCATTTTCCACATCACCATCATTGAAGGCAACCTCCTTCTCTTTAGATTTCCCTTTTGATTTCTTTAAAGAAGACTTCGGTGTCTTCTGGGAAGCAGAGGGAGGGGTGACGGGAGGGGCCGCCGAAGAGGCCGGAGGAACAGAAGGACGCCGACTTCGGGTGCTGTGAGCCGGAGGAGAAGCTACCACTGGAGAGGACGGACGTGGCGCCGAAGGACGAGAGGCCGAAGGACGGGAGGCCGAAGGAGCAGAGGCCGAAGGACGGCGAGAAGACGAAGGAGGAACAGCCGGGAGACGTGATGGGCCGGCCACAGGAGCGAAGGGCGACGGCGACGGAGGCGACGGGCGGAGGTCCGGCGAAGTACGGCGAACCGACCGGAGAGACGAAGACGGTACCCGCGAACGGGGGACAGACGCTGGAGTCTGGGGAGGGGGGAGAGGAGAAGCGTCGAAGGGACGGGGCGGGATGTCCCGGGCAGAGGAAACGGGACAGAAGGAGCAGGGGCCAGACGTGCATGAAGCACAACGGAGGGCCTTGTTGTGTGGCCTGACTGCCTTGAGGCAGGGCCAGTTTGGACGATTATACGTGATAATCTCACGTCTACTAATTAGCAGGAGTAACTTAGGCGTAGTACGAATAGGTGGACTCACCGGCAACGATCACACGCTTCGTCAACACCAACCGCGATCCAACGACCAGGCTCGGACTTCATCTTCTCCCACAAGTACTCTTCTTCCCGCAGTGATCTCTTCACCCGTTTGGGCGAAGGCTCCCCTCTGGGAGAAGGGGGGGGAGCAGCGACAGGGGCGGCGGGAGCAGGACCGGCGGCGGGAGCAGGACCGGCGGCGGCAGCAGGAGCGATGGCGGCGGCAGCAGCGGCGGCAGCAGCGGCGGCAGCGGCGATGGCGTTGGGGGGGGGGAGAACCCCGGAAGAGGAAGAAGAAGAGGAAGAAGAAGAAGAGGAAGAAGAAGAAGAGGAGAGGGAACGGCGTCGTTTCTGGCCCACAATTTGAGCAGGGGGAGGGGCAGGAGCGGCTGCGAGTTAGCAATGTCTTGGAGAGCTAAAGAACAGATAAACAAGGCCAAGTTCGGCGAAGGTGTGAGAGGTTGGACGAAGAACTCACGCTCAGGACTATCTACGTTGTTGTCCTCTACACTAACCGCCACCATATCATCATCCGAGTGTTCCTCTAACTCGGTTTCACCCTCCGACACGACTCTATCATCCTCATCACTATAATCACCCCCTTTCTTCGAAGTCTGACTGATCGTCGACTCCGAACCACTGAGCGACTCTGGTCGGAGGAGGACGGAGACTCACCAGGACGAAAGGCGGGCGTCTGCGGCGAGGGCTGGCGGCAGGAGGGGAAGCAGAGCGAGAACCAGGAGGAGGAGAAGCAGAGGGAGAACCAGCGGGAGGACCGGCGGGAGGAGAAGCGGAGCGAGGAGGCGGGACATCGCCAGACGGCTCCCCCAAAGAAAGGGTGCCGAGGCCGAGGGAGGAGACTTGGCGAGATCTGTCGCCGAAGGAAACTGAACATCAGCCAAGTCCGGCGAAGTAAGGTAAGTGTCGAGGAATAACTCACGAGCAGACGACACCATACCACCAAAGTTCCTCATGGCGGCGAAAGGGTTAGATGTAGGAGTAGAAGGGGCCATGACGTTAAGATATTTAAATGAGAATAAAACTCGAGGCGATGATTCAAGGTAACAAATCTGTTTTCTAGGTAAGAGAGATAGAAAGTTTTGAAAGCAGATGGGAAAAAGAGAGAAGCTCGACGAACTGCTCAGTATTTAGTATAATCAAACCTAACCCCTCGTCGTCAACATGCAGCAAACTTCGCGTTTCATCAACAAAAGGCATCGCAGGGACGATCAAAATTCCCACGCTATAGTGTCTCATCTCAATATAAGCGAGGGTTACTTCGACAAACAACGGTGTTGTTCGGCTGCCATTCAGGAAGCGTGTCTCACCTACAAAAGACACAGGGCTTCTTACGGCAAACCTCGACGAAGTTAGGGGAGTCTCATTGTCGGGTTCTGGAGTGAAAGGAGGCCCAACTACGAAGTGCGGCGCAAAGAGCAGAAGAGTGGAGGATGGTCATGGGGAGGGAGAGAATGGGGTACTACGCTGCTAAGTTCTCTTGCCACGACAGAGGTGTAATCGCTCACGAGGACGTTCGCGGCTAAAGAAGGGGGCGACTGTCACGAACTACGTCGTGACACCTCGATTACTCCACCAACAATGACCCTCCTTTGGCCATCAAAACCCCATCACGCCTTAACCTCTTTACTCTACACGTAACTCAGGACTTCTGAGACCAAGTACGGCGAAGTTAGACGGGGTTAGGCTAAGTAGGGACAATGGGAGCAGAAGTACGGCGATGTTAGGCGGGGTTAGGCTAAGTAGGGACAATGGGAGCAGAAGTGCGGCGATGTTAGGCGGAGTTAGGCTAAGTAGGGACAATGGGAGCAGAAGTGCGGCGATGTTAGGCGGAGTTAGTCGAAGGAGGAAGAGGATGGCCGAGGGCTCGGGGAAGTTGGACGAAGTGCGTTGAAGTACGTCAAAGCGCGGGAGGATTGGATGAACGTCTAGGAGGGATAGGTTATTTAGCTGAGAAGATCGCTGAAGTTCTTCAGCGATCCTTGATTGTGTCAGTAGTAAAAGACAGATAGAGATAGCTATAAATCGAGATACATCGCCATCAGTAGAACAAAACCCTAGTTAGAGTAACTACGCCGAAGTACGCCGTAGTTACACCCCTTTCGACGTCTGCGCCCTCCTGGTTGGGTGAGACATCGACTCAGAGCGTGAAGTTAGCCGAGGTCCGTCGACCGTCGGTCTATTAAGAAGTAGTTGTTCGACGTCCGTGACACCGTCCGACCACATCACAAGTTCACAAACAAGATACTAACCGTCGTTATTCAAGCTAACTAAACAGTTGCAGTCCACCTGTCTCTGATCTTTAGAGATCTGTCAAGGACAGGACCGTGACAAAGTCCTTGGGTCGTGCCCCTTGGACCCTGAGAATTCAGGGACATCACCAGGCAAGATAGGTGAGATACCAGGCGAGATAGGTGAGATACAAAGCGAGACAGAGCGAGAAGCAAGGCGAGACAGAGCGAGAAGCATGGCGAGACAGAGCAAGAAGCAAAGCGAGCCAGGTGAGATCTCTGGCGAGATCAGCAAGACATGGAGCAAGATGATTTGCAAGTAAGAGCTCACTAAAAACTATACATACTGGTCATAGTCTTCTTGCAGTCTTTCCTTCTTCAAGGATCAATATATTATTTGCCACTTGCAAAAGACCTCTTCTTGACAAACAACTTACATCCGACACATCCCTCATCAACCTCACCCCTGTCCACATGTCACGCCTGCGGGTAGACTGCGGTTGCAAAGTACTGCCTTGGGTACTGAAGGGTTTTAGTCTCTGGCTCGTAGAGCTTGATGACTGCCTTAGGTACTGAGGGTACTGTTACGATGTAACGGTACTGGAAACACGACGACTAGGTCGCAGGTTGGGTCGAACTCGATGGAGGTCTTGTGGAAGTCTAGGGGCTCTGGTGCTAATGGATCGTGTCTCCTCTGCAATCGATGTAGCCAAAGAATGATATTGAAGAATCAGCAAAGTTGGTACTTTGCTGATTGTACTATATACTGTCTACGGATATCCTCGCCCTTTGTCCTCTTCCTGCTGCAAGCGTCTACGTACGTACATACTCGGACAGGTGAAAAACCGCTTTGAGCAAACCCAGTGGGGAAATCTCGAAAGGGGAAAACCCGTCCCTACCTACTGCAGCACTGCCTCCAACTCCCGCTTTCCTCTGTCCTAATCCGTCGAACTCGATAGAGTCCTCTCGATTCGTTGTTACCCCGTAACAAGTTTCCCCCCCTGTCTCAAG
>NW_006711235.1:566454-569900 GCF_000271645.1 Tremella mesenterica DSM 1558 | reverse complement strand
ATTATAGTCTACGTTCAGTCCGATTTGGTTCGAGGATCGGTGTTATTTACCACTACCACTTTCAGTAGCTCTTCCTTCAGGCCCTGTATGGCTGAGGCGATTTTCATGGCATCGGGTACCTTTCCAAGGTGTGTGGACCAAAGTTCAAAGTTGGCAAAATACTCGGCCGCCGTATCCGTCTGTCTTAACTCCTGCAATTTCCTCATAGCCGTACCTGCCATGTTACTGTCTCCAAATTGAGTTCGTAAATGCTGGATGAATTTGTCGTAGCTCTCTAGCCATTCGGTCGAATTCCATATACTTGGATTGGTTATGGCCGGGGTTATAAGCATTTGAGGGGTGCCTCGAAGATACCCGTACATGAACAGGATCTTTCTGCGATCGGTGGCGTACTCTGCCCCTTTGAATTCGAAGTTCATGTGACATGCTGCAAGGAAGTTGTCCAATTCTCCTCGTTCTCCACTGAAGGTAGGCGGATCCGCACACCTGGTTCTTCCTGTTCGTTCGTTGTTGGTAAGTTTTGGCTCCAAACACGGCTTGTTTTCTTCGACTTCGATCAAACTTGCCCCTTTCGATGTGAGTATCTGTTGGTTCTGTCGGTCAGCTTTCATCGTAGCCAGTTCTTCTCTTAATGCATTTTGTTCCTTTTGTTGCATCGTCATAATGGCTAACAATTGTGACAACTGCTGCGATAATTCATTTAGCGGATCTGGGGTAGTGGTAGTAGAAGTGAGATCATGTGAAATGGTACTTCTCGAAGAACTTGTTGGTATTTCTTCCTCTGGGACCAGCCCTTGTTCCAACTCCTCTTTTTCTGGTATCATTTTCCGCGCTTTCCCTCTGGTGAGCATACAGTACTCTCCGATTCGACCCAAGGTGCGTAAGGCTGATTCTTCAACTTGTAACGGTACTGGAAACACGACGACTAGGTCGCAGGTTGGGTCGAACTCGATGGAGGTCTTGTGGAAGTCTAGGGGCTCTGGTGCTAATGGATCGTGTCTCCTCTGCAATCGATGTAGCCAAAGAATGATATTGAAGAATCAGCAAAGTTGGTACTTTGCTGATTGTACTATATACTGTCTACGGATATCCTCGCCCTTTGTCCTCTTCCTGCTGCAAGCGTCTACGTACGTACATACTCGGACAGGTGAAAAACCGCTTTGAGCAAACCCAGTGGGGAAATCTCGAAAGGGGAAAACCCGTCCCTACCTACTGCAGCACTGCCTCCAACTCCCGCTTTCCTCTGTCCTAATCCGTCGAACTCGATAGAGTCCTCTCGATTCGTTGTTACCCCGTAACATACGACCTGAGAGCTAGGCAGTGACTAAGACCTAACTTCAGAGGACAACGACAATGAAGGACAAAGTGATAGCGTAGAGTGGATTGGACGATGATGACGAAGAGCACCTCAGTGCTGAGGAAGGGTTGTATTGGAAGTCACTTAGACGAAGTGCGCGAGTGTAGCGAGCGCAAAGAGGATTGTGAAGAATGAGAAGTTTAGAAGTGTAACTTTTGAGAATTCATCGATGAGGAAGAGGTCTCACGGAGGGGGTATTTATACCCTTGCGCCTCCACCTCGCCTCCACTTTCTATCTGACCATGAATCCAGTAGTACTGGATCTGTGGTGAAAAACTGATTCAGCAATTGACCAATGATCCAGTAGTACTGGATTGTTGGTTAAAAGCTGACTAAGCTATGATGTCATTGCTGAATAAGCAATTGACCAAGGATCCAGTTGTACTGAACTCTTGGTTAAACTCTGTCACGAACTACGTCGTGACACCTCAATTATTCCATAAGCAATGACCCTCCTTTGACCATCAAAACCCCCATCACGACTCAACCTCCTTATTCTACACGTAACTCAGGACATCTGAGACCAAGTACGGCGAAGTTAGACTAAGTTAGGTTAGGTAGGGACAATGGGAGCAGAAGTACGGCGAAGTTAGGCGGAGTTAGGCTAGGTAGGGACAATGGGAGTAGAAGTGCGGCGAAGTTAGGCGGAGTTAGCCAAAGGAGGAAGAGGATGGCCGGGGTTCGGGGAAGTTGGACGAAGTGCGTTGAAGTACGTCAAAGCGCGAGAGGGTTGGATGAACGTCTAGGAGGGATAGATAATATTAGCTGAGAAGATTGCTGAAGTTCTTCAGCGATCCTTGATTGTTGTCAGTAGAAAAAGACAGATAGAGATAGCTATAAATCGAGATACATCGCCATCAGTAGAACAAAGCCTTAGTTAGAGTAACTACGCCGAAGTACGCCGTAGTTACACCCCTTTCGACGTCTGCGCCCTCCCGGTTGGGTGAGACATCGACTCAGAAGCGTGAAGTTAGCCGAGGTTCGTCGACCGTCGGTCTATAAGGAAGGAATTGCTCGACGGCCGTGACAAACTCTGATAATCCTAATTCTCCTTTGTCACCCTAATCCCACGTCATCATGTATGACCTGCTCGTGCAGTGTCATAACAGGTACTGAGGTGTTGGGTTAGAACCAACTAGGTGACTTTCAAAGATGAAGTTCAACTTCAAGATGAAGATACATTGCTGAAGAAAGAGGGGGGAGATGTGCTCCTTTTATACCCTTCAAAACTAAAGTAGGTGTACTAAATAAAAAGCGTGTGAGGGATTTTCTAGCCAATCACGTAAATGCCTCAAAGTGAGTGCACCGCGGGAAACTAAATCCAGCCAATCACATAAATGCCTCACTGCTAAACTGCTAAATACCATGACTCATATTTGCCTTCAATCCTTATCACAGTTCCTAGCATGAGTCATATTTCCTTATCACTATTCTGAGCATGAGTCAGAATTCCTTATCACTATTCATGACACCACACCATCACACAGACCCTTATCGTCATCTCGACCTGCCCGGATCCTTTGCAAGTCACTTTAGCTGTCCGACCACATCACAAGTCTATGGACAACATACTGACCGTCGTTGTCCAAGCTAACTAAACAATCATAGTCCACCTGTCTCTGATCTATTGAGGTCAGCCAGGGAAGGGACAGGTCCGTGACACACTCTCTCTCTTCATCCTTTTACATCACTTCATCCTCAACTCTTCTCTCTTCATCACATGTCTGTCACGAACTACGTCGTGACACCTCGATTACTCCACCAACAATGACCCTCCTTTGGCCATCAAAACCCCATCACGCCTTAACCTCTTTACTCTGCACGTAACTCAGGACTTCTGACACCAAGTACGGCGAAGTTAGACGGAGTTAGGCTAAGTAGGGACAATGGGAGCAGAAGTGCGGCGATGTTAGGCGGAGTTAGTCGAAGGAGGAAGAGGATGGCCGAGGGCTCGGGGAAGTTGGACGAAGTGCGTTGAAGTACGTCAAAGCGCGAGAGGGTTGGATGAACGTCTAGGAGGAGTAGATAATATTAGCTGAGAAGATCGCTGAAGTTCTTCAGCGATCCTTGATTGTTGTCAGTAGTGAAA